>NC_086455.1:159746454-159748954 GCF_028390025.1 Pseudophryne corroboree | reverse complement strand
GGTATGTTCAATCTGCAATCTAAATTGCAGTATAAAAATAAAGCAGCCAGTATTTACCCTGCACAGAAACAAAATAACCCACCCAAATCTAACTCTCTCTGCACATGTTATATCTGCCTCCCCTGCAGTGTACATGGTTTTACCCAACTGCTAACAAAATTCCTGCTGCGATCAACTCGGAATGAGGGCCCATGTGCACTGCAGGTGGGGCAGATGTAACATGTGCAGAGAGAGTAGGATTTGGGTGGGTTATGTTGTTTCTGTGCAGGGTAAATACTGGCTGCTTTATTTTTACACTGTCATTTAGATTTAGATTCATTTTTCCCCTCAAAATCTACCCACAATACCCCATAGTGACATGAAAAAAAATTTTGGGGAGATTTTTGCAAATGTATAAAAATAAAAAAAACAAGAAGTCACATGTACGTAAGTATTCACAGCCTTCGCTTAATACTTTGTTGGTGCACCTTTGGCAGCAATTACAGCCTCAAGTCTTTTTGAATATGACGCCACAAGCTTGGCACACCTATCTTTGGGCAGTTTCACCAATTACTCTTTGCAGCACCTCTCAAGCTCCATCAGGTTGGATGGGAAGCGTCGGTGCACAGCCATTTTCAGATCGCTCCAGAGATGTACAATCATATTCAAGTCTGGGCTCTGGCTGGGCCACTCAAGGACATTCACAGATTTGTCCTGATGCCACTCCTTTGATATCTTGGCTGTGTACTTAGGGTCGTTGTCCTGCTGAAAGATGAACCAGCGCCCCAGTCTGAGGTCAAGAGCGCTCTGGAGCAGGTTATCATCCAGGATGTCTCTGTACATTGCTGCATTCATCTTTCCCTCTATACTGACTAGAATCCCAGTTCCTGACGCTGAAAAACATCTCCACAGCACGATGCTGCCACCACCATGCTTCAGTGTAGGGATGGTATTGGCCTGGTGATGAGTGGTGCGTGGTTACCTCCAAACATGACGCCTGGCATTCACGCCAAAGAGTTAAATCTTTGTCTCATCAGACCAGAGAATTTTGTTTCTTATGGTCTGAGAGTCTTTCAAGTGCATTTGGCAAACTCCAGGCGGGCTGCTGTGTGCTTTTTACTAAGGAGTGGCTTCCATCTGGCCACCCCACCATACAGGCCTGATTGGTGGATTACTGCAGAGATGGTTGTCCTTCTGGTAGGTTCTCCTCTCTCCATAGAGGAATGCTGTAGCTATGACAGAGTGACCAACAGGTTCTCGGTCATCTCTCTGACTAGGGCCCTTCTCCCCTGATCGCTCAATTTAGACGACCGGCCAGCTCTAGGAAGAGTTCTGGTGGTTCCGAACTTCTTCCATTTACGGATGATGGAGGCCACTGTGCTCATTGGGACCTTCAAAGCAGCAGATATTTTTCTGTACCCTTCCCCAGATTTGTGCCTCGAGACAATCCTGTTTCGGAGGTCTACAGACAATTCCTTTGACTTCATGCTTGGTTTGTGCTCAGACATGCACTGTCAAGTGTGGGACCTTATATAGACAGGTATGTGCCTTTCCAAATCATGTCCAATCAACTGAATTTACCACAGGTGGACTCCAATTAAGCTGTAGGAACATCTCAAGGATGATCAGTGGAAACAGGATGCACCCGAGCTCAATTTTGAGCTTCATGGCAAAGGCTGTGATGTTATGTACTTGTGATTTATACGTTTTTTATTTAATAAATTAGCAAAAATCTCCCAAAAACTTTTTTCACGTTGTTATTATGGGGTATTGTGTGTAGAATTTTGAGGGAAAAAATTATTTTTATCCATTTTGGAATAAGGCTGTAACATAACAAAATGTGGAAAAAGTGGAGCGCTGTGAATACTTTTTGGATGGACTACAATTAGTACCTCAGTTATTTTGATGTAATCATCTGTGCTGAACTCTGGATTATTATTATCCTTTATTTATATGGCGCCACAAGGGTTCCACAGCACCCAATTACAGAGTACATAAACATAAGCAAAACAGGAAAACAGTGACTTACAGTTGAAGACAATATAGTACAAGTACAAGACATATAAACACAGCTACATCAGCAGATGACACTGATATCAGGGTGGCAGAAATACGGTATCCGGTCTGAAGATTGACACTGTCTAGGTCAACAATGTTTAGGTCGACAGTCACTAGGTCGACAGGGTTTCTAGGTCGACATGTGCTAGGTCGACAGGTCAAAAGGTCGACATGAGTTTTTCACAATTTTTTTTCTTTGTTTGAACTTTTTCATACTTAACGATCCACGTGGGCTACGATTGGAACGGTAATCTGTGCCGAGTGAAGCTGTAGCGGAGCGAGGCACCTTGCCCGAAGCATGGCGAGCGCAGCGAGCCGTGCGAGGGGACACAGTGAACTAATTGGGGTTCCCGGTCACTCTACGAAGAAAACGACAAAAAAAACACACACCTCATGTCGATCTTTTGACCTGTCGACCTAGCACATGTCGACATAGAAACCCTGTTGACCTTCCAACCCTGTC